>NC_053157.1:19587021-19602021 GCF_016835505.1 Polypterus senegalus
CTGGCCAAGTAAGTACCAAGGTCTTCTGGAAGATTTTCAGTGTCAAGGGTGTTTCTACACTTCTGCTGAATCATTTGCATTCTAAAAGTCCTCAGTGTTTGTGTGCAGCATTGTTCATGATGGCACTCAGTTTTGTTTTAAGTCCCTCTTCTGCTACTACTTCCAGGTGGTCCAGAGTGTGTTCTATAACTGAGCTTGCCTTTTTAATTAGTTTGTTGATTTAGTGGGCCTCTCTCAAAGTGATGTTACCAACCCAGCACGACACAGTGTAGAAACACAGTGTCACTACCCTCACTAAAGGACCACAGTCTCCTAAGGAAAAACAGCCTACTCTGCTTTTACTTATGTGGTTCCTCAGAGTCAAATGAATTCCACTGTAATTCACTGTTGTGTAACACTAAAATGTAAACTCTAAAATCTAAAAACTTTCAAGACAGCATACTTTTTATAAGCGCTGTGGCACACTTCATGGTACCAAGGAACACAAAGTTTATAATGTACTAAATATTACAATGTCACTTTCACAATGGTGAAACATGTGGAAATCATGGAAATATGTAGTATCACTAAAGATAGAGTTAATAAAACTCCAGTTGGTGGTGGTGGAGAGGAAACCCAAATCTTCACTAAATTGCATTCCTGAACAAAATAAATCTGAGGTTTTCACTGTACTTTATCACAAGTAATGTCTGCATTACACTTCATGACTTTGTGTAGGAGAGCATATCACACTTAACAACTGCAGTTGCTGAATCTTTATGAGGATGTCAGATTACAACAGTCTGTTTCGCAATGGATGATGAATCACAAAACTGCCTCCTGACTCCTCAGCACAGTGTCACATATTGGCAGCCAATCAATGTGAAGCATCTTTATTCTTTTACAACTCATGCTATGGAGAAGACAAGTCAGATATGTATTTGTGCTGACTCCAAACGTCCTGAAGTCTCTCCACTGTTTGTGCTGTCCAGAACACTCATGTTCCTTTTTTTAGGCTGGCATTGCTCTTCTTCTTTTTTTTTTGTAAGATTTGATTTGGCTATTCTGTTTTGTATACAATGTATTTATTATAGTTTGGTTGAGTGCTCATTGGTTGTCAGCTCTTGCAAATAAATATGCCACGTCTTGCACCTTGTGACAAAATAATAACATTTTCGTACTGGTTAGTCTTGGTGGACTGTCATCTGTGAGTCACTGGAGATGTTGCACTACACAAATGACAGTCATGGGTGTGCACCATGCATGCCCACAACTCGCAAAGTTTCCATCTCTGGACAAGTTGGGCTTAAAGACTCATTTCTGGCAATCTATGTTCCATAAACACAGACTGAATTTGCAAGGTCCATAAATATTTGGACAGAGACAACTTTTTTCTAATTTTGGTTCTGTACATTTCCACAATGAATTTTAAATGAAACAACTCAAATGCAGTTGAAGTGCAGACTTTCAGCTTTAATTCAGTGGGTTGAACAAAACGATTGCATAAAAACGTGAGGCAACTAAAGCATTTTTTTTAACACAATCCCTTTATTTCAGGGGCTCAAAAGTAATTGGACAAATTAAATAACTGGGAATAAAATGTTCATTTCTAATACTTGGTTGAAAACCCTTTGCTGGCAATGACAGCCTGAAATCTTGAACTCATGGACATCACCAGATGCTGGGTTTCCTCCTTTTTAATGCTCTGCCAGGCCTTTACTGCAGCGGCTTTCAGTTGCTGTTTGTTTGTGGGCCTTTCTGTCCGAAGTTTAGTTTTCAACAAGTGAAATGCACGCTCAGTTGGGTTAAGATCAGGTGACTGACTTGGCCATTCAAGAATCTTCCACTTTTTTGCTTTAATAAACTCCTGGGTTGCTTTGGCTGTATGTTTTGGGTCATTGTCCATCTGTATCATGAAACGCCGCCCAATCAGTTTGACTGCATTTAGCTGGATTTGAGCAGACAGTATGTCTCTGAACACCTCAGAATTCATTCGGCTTCTTCTGTCCTGTGTCACATCATCAATAAACACTAGTGTCCCAGTGCCACTGGCAGCCATGCACGCCCAAGCCATCACACTGCCTCCACAGTGTCTTACAGATGATGTGGTATGCTTTGGATAATGAGCTGTTCCATGCCTTCTCCATCCTTTTTTCTTGCCATCATTCTGGTAGAGGTTGATCTTGGTTTCATCTGTCCAAAGTATGTTTTTCCAGAACTATGCTGGCTTTTTTAGATGTTCTTTAGCAAAGTCAAATCTAGCCTTTCTATTCTTGAGGCTTATGAGTGGCTTGCCATATTCTGCTTGCTATATTATACGAAAAGAGATGAGGTGAACTACCTGTATTGATTAACTTAAAACCTTTCTGGCCGTACTATTTGCCCTTCTTCAGAATCCTTAGGATCAAGCTGTAAAATACTGTATCTTTGGTATATATTTTTTCTTTTTTTTTTCTCCTTGTTACCAGATAGCAATCATTTTGTCTTTTATTTCCATTGTTTATTTATTTATTTACTTTGGGGTACATCTTAAACCACTTAACACCACTCATTATGTTTTGCTGACCTCTTTGTATTTATTAAGTAATCTATGAAAAATAGGTTGGATTTTACAAGTGGTTTTTTTTTTTCCTGTTTTTTATTCGGTCCTTTTTATTATGTAATTATTTGATGTATCTTTTATATTTTCAATCTTCTTTGTTATAAGTATTAATATGTGTTTCTATCTACACATTCAGGCTGTGTGTTATTTCACTAGATTGGTCCATCTTTGAGCCTCAAGAATTGGAATGTGGCTAAACCAGTTGTCCCTGAGAAGTAATATGAAACTGGTCAGATTGAAATGTGGTACAGTGAAATGAGTTGATTAAAAGTGGTTGGCTTGATGAGTGAGAAAGAATTAGCTGCAGGCTGACAATTAAGTAAATGCACGAGATAAGGCTTTTATTCATTGTGGTGGTGCTCACATTGCTTGGCTAATTGATAAAGGAAAGCATTGTTCTGGATTAGAGACAAAAGAGCAAATACTGTTACTGTATCTTTTAATAAATACTTTTGCTAATTTTTTAAATAGATTTTTGTTTGAGTCTTCTAGAGTTCTAGGGTTTGCATGTTCTTCCCATATCTGTGTTGGTTTCCTTCCACAGTCCAGAGATGTGCCGGCTAGGTGGATTGACAATGTTTAATTGGCCCTAGTGTATGGGTGGTGTGTGTGTAAGTGTGTTCACCTTGCGATGAACTGGTTCCCTATCCTGGGATTGCTCCTGCCTTACGCCCAGTGCTTTCAAGGACAGCCTATAGCCCCCCGCATCCCTACTCAGGATTAAGCAGGATTGGAAAATGATGTGGTGTGGTATGATATTTTCTGCATCTTCTAAGTCAGGGATTCCCAACCCTTTCCACACCGTTTACACTGTGGCAACTTATCGAAAGTAAATTTATCCCCATCCTTTTTGTTAAAACATTTGAGTTTATACTTGTAATAAAGCAATCGACAAAGGGAAAGTTTAAGATACTTTTTTTAACATTTTTATTTTAAGTACAGACTACTATAACAGTAATAATAGAATTTAACAATGATATTTTACTTATTTAAAAGTAACTAGTGATGAGCAAATTCTGGTATACCAGAACATAACCCACTCAGTTGATGAAAACACATCAATCAGTGAGATTGTTGTTCTTGCTTTTCACCTACAATTTTGGGTATTCTTGTCACAGTTGTTGAAAGAACAGGTCTCATGTTGTCTTTAGGAACTAAGCGAGATCTTTGCAAATTTGTAAGTACCTTTCAATGGAACCAAGGGGCCTGATCCAAACCCTGAAAATTGGCACCAGACCATTATCCCTCCTCCACCAAACTTTATACTAGGCACTATGCACTCCAGGAGATAGCGTTCTCCTGGCATACACTAAACTCAGATTCATCCATCAGACTGCACAATAAGTAAAGTGTAATTAATCACTGTCGACAAACCAATTTCCACTGCTTCAGAGTGTGCAATGCTGATGCTTGGCTTTTCCCATAGTGATCTTAGTCTTGTCTACAGGTACTTGGCTATAGAAACCCGTTTCATGAAATTCATGGTGCAAACCTCTTGTGCTGACGTTGCTTGCAGATATAGCTTGGAACTCTGTTCTGAAAGATGCATTAGGGATAGGCAATTTTAATGCTTTGCAGTCCCACTCTGTGAGTTAGCATAGTTGAGCTGCTGTTGGTCCTAAATGCTTTCACTTCACAATAATAGCACTTACAATTGATTGGGTAAGATCTAGCAGAGCAGAAATTTCAGGTGCGGACTTGTGGCAAAAGCCGCATCCAGTGACAGTGCCACATTTAAACTCACTGGGTTCTTCAGTATGACCCATTCTGCTACCAGTGTTTGTCAATGGAGATTGCCTGGCTATGTGCTTGAGGTTTTGTACCTGTTAACAACAAACTGAACTCGCTTATTTAGAGGGTTGTCTACATGAGATAGACATATGAGAAGTGGTATTCAGCCAGTTCATCTTGGGCATTTAAACTGTGTCTTTTGTGTTTTAACTAACTGTGGACCCAGATAACGCTTTATTTTCTCCAGGAATGTTTCTGTATTTGTTTTCCCTTCTTCTGTTGTCAACCAGCATTATCTCAATTGCTATTACGTTTATAATGTCATTATATTATGTTAATCAAATTTTTACTGTATATTTATCTTAACTTGTACATCCATCCATCTTCCAACCCGCTGAATCCGAACACAGGGTCACGGGGGTCTGCTGGAGCCAATCCCAGCCAACACAGGGCACAAGGCAGGAACCAATCCTGGGCAGGGTGCCAACCCACCGCAGGACACACACAAACACACCCACACACCAAGCACACACTAGAGCCAATTTAGAATCGCCAATCCACCTAACCTGAATGTCTTTGGACTGTGGGAGGAAACCGGAGCGCCCGGAGGAAACCCACGCAGACACGGGGAGAACATGCAAACTCCACGCAGGGAGGACCCGGAAGCTAACCCGGGTCTCCTAACTGCGAGGCAGCAGCGCTACCACTGCGCCACCGTGCCATTCATATTCATGTAAATAATATATAGCTCGACATATTTCTCATTGCATTATTGCTGCAAACTTGTTAGCTAGCAGTTAGTGAAGAGAACGATAGAAAAAAAATTAACTTTGAGGTAAAATTCCTTTTCCAGCTTAAAATATAAGATTATTTTCATTACAATAACACATTCGAGGACAGTAACATTTTTTTAAGTATAACTCTTACATCTGCCATCAAACATCAATGTGTTCACCCAGCATTGATTTTACAGGTGTTTACTAAGGTTACGGCATGGTATGGTGTTGCAGTGGTTAGTTCACCTACCTCACAGATCCAGGACCCTGGGTTCAAATACTGCAATTTGTCACTGTCACAGTGGAATTCACACATTCCTCCCATTTTTGTGTAGATTTTTTTTCTGGGTAAGCAGGTTTTCCTTCTACATTGGAAAGCATGTGCAGGTTAGGCTACTTAGTGGTGACACTAAACTGACCCTGTGTGCGTGCGAGTTTGTATGTGAATGTGTGCATGAGGGTGCACTGTAATGAACTGGTGCCCATTACTCCTGGCAAAGGCCACAAGCCACCTGCAACCATGAACTGGATTAGGTGGGTTTGAGAACATTATTAAGGTTAGACTGTACATTCAGAGTGACAATAGTTAAAGTGACTGAGTTAGAATAATGGCTAAGCCAGTGATTGTGCAGAGTTTGCACATTCTCTTGAGTATTTTATTAGGGTACTCCCTGCATGTTCAAGTTATACTCCCACATCTTAAATAAATGCATGTTTGGATAACCAATGAAACTGGTATGGTGAAGGTGCCCATTAATGTACCAGCCTGATGCTGCCAGAATGACCCCTAAGGCCATGTGACTTAAAACTAGATTAGGCAGGGTCAGAAAAAGAATGAATGAATGTTCAGTGGGAATGAAAATCATTCAGTACACCACGCACATGGCCAGCACTTTATTTATTTTATTATATTCACCATGGTTTGGTTGTATCTGACATTCAACCCAGGCACAATCCGAATCAAGTGCCATATAGCACCATGACAACAAAACTGCAATCTGTTTCAATCTTAACTGTGCCAAAATTTACAGGCGGCAGTGAGAAAAGACCTTAAGTAATAAGCAAAGCAGGCTTCTGATCCAATGAATGGGATAAGGCCTGCCGGCACCTCTTAATCAAAAGGTGGAGTGGGAGTCAAGGGAAACGAGGGCGAGAAACAGATGGGAATTTAATGAGATGGGAAGACAGCAACTAGCCAAATTTACTCCTGTGAGTCTTTAAAGTCTTAACCTCCTACAAAACAGCAATCAGCACAACTATTTTGCATAGTGTGTAGTGTTTTTTTTTTTTTTGCTTGCTGCTAGCTAACTGAAACATTGGTAACAAATCTTTTCACTTTATATAACGTGTGAAGTGTATCTTAATTCTTGGTATGTAATGAAAGTTTTGGTCCTAATAAGAAATTGTAACTAAAATGTCTAGATTGGTCAAAGATGTAGGATTGTATGGGAAGCATAGAGACGGACAGACGTTCTATTTTATATACATATATACAAGCACATATTTCCTCCAACCTGTTTTTTAATGTGACTCAAAATTCAGATACCGAATTTGTTCTGTGGTGTTCCTATTAGATGAAAGCCATTACAATGGCCAGTGTAATGCACATGGTTGGTCTATAATGTGTTTTTATTTGTGTCTGTGTCCTTATATCTGTGCACAGATGACACTTTAGATTTCACAAATTTGAATCTTGTGAGTATATTTCCTAACAGCCTATAGCATAAGGGTACATAACATGTAGAAATGAATGAAGTGAATATGTGCATAATAAGAAACACACACCAGAACCTCCAGTTCAGGAAACCCATGTAGAGACCACAGATTTTAAGGTTGTGTGTGTTAATAACAATATTACTGCATTAATTTTAGGACTACTTTTTGGTGTTCAAGTTTGTACACTATATGCTCATATATGTTTGATGGTCAGGTGTCAAAAAACCTTTGGTGATGCAGTGTATGTGGTGGACAGTCTAGTAAGAAGAGCTCTTCCTGTCTTGTAATCCAAGGATCCCGGTATCTCTGGTGTCACTTTTCATGGACAGGGCAGTACCTTGGAAATGCTTGATTCAAAGAAGGGAAAAAGAATAGAGGAGTGTCAGTCATAGTTCACAATCATTACCTAGATTTTATTTTTACGGAGAAGCAATTTCAAAATGAACAGCTAATCGGCAGCCTTAATCCGAATATGCTAAACTAAAGTACTGCGCTTCCATTCTCAGTTTAAATACTGAGGATGACAAGGCATTCCTAACACACAAAGTCAGATCATTCCACAGCTTTTGAGTCCTGTTGCTAAAGACTCAACCTCCCACTGTTGTTTAATTAATCCTTTTAATCTATAGCAGGGCTTCATTTCAAGACTGTAACCAATTTAAATTATATATCAATGAAATGGTTATCTAGCTTTTTTTGATATCATGATTATGCAGTTTACTAAATGAAATAAAATCGAGGAAAGGTGGGCACAAATCCATGTAGGTGCTTTTGGGAATGGGTATGAAAAGTAGTGTGACCCTTTGTTTGTGATACACATGTGTACCTGATGCTCCTTTCCTTAATGTAATTTTAGAGAGTGGTGGAGGACTAGGGAGGCAGTCAAGGTGACATGATGAATGCAGGGTGGTGATGGTGTGACATTTCCTTAATGAGTTGCGTGATGAAGGCAGTATGTTTGAGGAGTAGCAAGACATATTTAAAAGAAATGACAGATGGGGTGGAGTGGTGGCTCTGAGGTTAAGGATTTGCGCTTTTCTCCAGAATGTTGGCATTTGCATCCCTATTACTTCCAAAAGAGATCCTACTCTGCTAGGCCCTTGGGCAAGGCTCTTAAACTGCAATTGCTGCAGGGGTGCTGTACAATGGCCGACCTTGCACTCTGTCCCCAAGGGGTATGTGAAAACTAACAAATTCTTAATACAAGAAATTGTATAAAGCAAAATAAAGAACCAAAAAATAAGAAGGTGAAATATAAAGCGAAGCAAACCTTGAAAGAATTGAGAATAGAAACCATAAGGAGAATATATGAAGTTCTACTAATACATTTCAAGATAAGCAAATAGCTTGTTTGCTTAACCAAAAGCTATTGTCCCAATATTTCATCTGGTTACCCTTTTAAAGGTTATGAATAGGACTGGATGATGTATAGAATATTGGCAATCTATTCATTATAATAATATAGATAACTGAAAATATTGCTGCATCAAGAGTATCATGTTTATTTTTATAAATGGGACCAAAAGATTTCTGATATCCCAATAATAATATATACAAAACTAATACACACAAACATACAGGTTTGTTAAAACACACAGAGAAGAAGATAGAAACTTCTTCTTTTGACTGCTCCCGTTAGGGGTTGCCACAGCGTTCATCCTTTTTCATATCTTGCTGTCCTGTTCATCTTGCTCTTTTACACCCATCACCTGCATGTCCATAATCCTTCTCTTAGGCCTTCCTGTTTTCCTCTTGCCTGGTAACTCTATCCTTAGCATCCTTCTCCCAATATACCCACCATCTCTTCTCTGCACATGTTTAAAACAATGCAATCTTGTCTCTCTTACTTTGTCTCCAAATCATCCAACTCTTTAATATACTTGTTCCTAATCCTATCCATCCTTGTCACATTTTAACTCTGCCACCTCCAGTTCTGTCTCCTGTTTTTTGGTCTCCAACCAATATAAAATAGCTGGTCTCACTACCATTCTGTAGACCTTCCCTTTCACTCTTGCTGATATCCATCTGTTACAAATCACTTCTGACACTCTTCTCCACCCATTCCACACTGCCTACACTCTCTTTTTCACCTCTCTTCCACAATCTGTTACTCTGTACTGTTGATCTCAAGTATTTAAACTCATCCACCTTTGCCAGCTCTACTCCCTGCATCCTCACCATTCCACTGACCTCCCTGTCATTCAGATACATGTATTCTGTCTTGTTCCTACTGACCTTCATTCTTGTCCTCTCTAGAGCTTATCTCCACCTCTCCAGGGTCTCCTTGACCTGCTGCATTACTCATATTACAGATCACAATTTTATCAGTAAACATCATAGTCCACGGGGCCTCCCGTCTAATCTCATCTGTCAACCTGTCCATCACCAATGCAAATAAGAAAGGGCTTAGAGCTGATCCCTGATGTAATCCCACCTCCATGTTGAATGCATCTGTCACTCCTACCACAGACCTTACTGCTGTCATACTTTCCTCGTACATATCCTGTACAACTCTTACGTACTTCTCTGCCACTCCTGACTTCCTCATACAATACCACAACTCCTCTTGAGGCACCCTGTCATATGCTTTCTCCAGGTCCACAAAGACACAATGCAACTCCTTCTGGCCTTCTCTGTACTTCTCCATCAACATTTTCAGAGCAAACATCGCATCTGTGGTGCTCGTTCCTGGCATGAAAACATACTGCTGCTCACTTATCATTACCTCCTTTCTTAACCTAGCTTTCACTACTCTTTCCCATAACTTCTTGCTGTGGCTCATCAGTTTTATCCCCCTGTTGTTATTACAGCTCTGCACAACTCCCTTATTCTTAAAAATCTGTACCAATAAACTTCTTTTCCACTCCTCAGGCATCATCTCTCTTTTCAAGATTGCATTAAATAATCTGGTTAAAAACTCCACTGCCATCTATCCTAAACACCTCCACACGCTTCCACAGGTATGTCATCTGGACCAGTGGCCTTTCCATTCTTCATCCTCTTCATAGCTGTCCTTACTTCCTCCTTGATAATCTGTTGCATTTCCTGATTCACTATCACCACATCATCCAGCCTTCTCCCTCTCTCATTCATCAACCTCTCAAAGTACCCTTTCCATATGCTCAACACTCGCTCTTTGCTTGCGAGTATGTTTCTTTATCTTTTATCACCCTGTTTGCTGCACATCTTTCCCGGCTCAGTCCCTCTGTCTAGCCAATCAGTACAAGTCCTTTTCTCCCTCTTTAGTGTCCAACCTCTCGTACAACTCATCATTTGCTTTTTCTTTAGCCTTCGCCACCTCTCTCTTCACCTTTTGTCTTATCTCCTTGTATTCTTTTCTTGTCTACTTTCTGCATCTCTCTGACTATCCCACTTCTTCTTCACCAATCTCTTCCTCTCTATACTCTCCTGTACTTCCCCATTCTACCACTAGGTTTCCTTTTCCTCCTTACTCTACCTATATGTCATGCCAAGCACCCTTCTTGCTGTGTCCCTTATTACTTTTGCTGTAGTTGCCCAGCTGTTTGGTAACTCTTCACTGTCACCCAGTGCCTGTCTTACCTCCTCCCTGAACTCAACCTTGCAGCCTTACGTTTTCAACTTTCACCATTTGATCCTTGTCTCTGCCCTCACTCTTTTGATCTCCAGCGTCATCCTGCAGACCACCATCCTATGCTCCCTAACTATACTTTCCCCTGCCACCACTTTTCACTCTTTAGTCTCCTTCAGACTGACCCTCTTACATAGGATATAATCTGCATGTGTGCATCTTCCTCCACTCTTGCATGTCAACCTATGTTCCTCCCTCTTCTTAAAATATGTATTGTATTCATTACAGCCATGTCCATCCTTTTTGCAAAATACACTATCATCTGACCTTTTTCATTCCTCTCCTTTACACCATACCTACCTATCACCCCCTTGTCTCCTCGGTGCCTACACCAACATGTCCACTGAAATCCGCTCCAGTCACCACTCTCTGTCCTTTGGGTACATTGTCCATCACTTCACCCAACTCACTCCAGAAATCTTCTTTCTCTTCCAGCAGACATCCAACTTGCATGGGCATATGCACTAAAAACATTCATCATCACACCTCCAATTTCCAGCTTTATAATCATCTCTCTGTCTGACGCTCTTTTAACCTCCAAAACACTCTCGACATACTGCTCCCTCAGAATAACCCCTACCCCTCCCATGTTGATCCTCCCATCCACACCATGATAGAACAATTTTAATCCAACTCCTGTCCACCTGGCCTTACTCTAGGCCTTAGGCATTACATGACTTCTAGTTAAAGGGGATGTCAAACTTGACGACTACAGTTGGTGATCTCATTACCTGAGTATGTCAATTTAAAAGACTAGAAGTCACTGGATTAGTCAAATCAGATAGATTACTGTGAAATGACTTTCCAGCACGGTTACACATTTCCAAAGCATCAAAAGTATTTACAGGTATGGTTATTTCAGCCGTAATTTAAGCCCCCACCCCCACCCCTCTGTTGTTGCATGTAATTCATGAAACACAAGGCAGGTGAGACTGTTTGTGAGGTTCTAAATACCCATGTTCCTTATTCCTCATTGCTGCATTATATCCAGTGTACATTTAACTCTTATGCAAACACGCCGCCATCCCTACGTTCCCTGTGTTTTAAGATAAAATCAGACCTTTTGGGGTGAGTCAGACTGGTTGGACTGAGTCACTTGGTATGTCACACCACATGACTGCTCGAACCACAACTTCCTCTAACTGAGTTAGATCACTGGAAAAGTCTTGTAATGTGACAGGGCCTTTAGAACTGCACAGCAAGATGATGCTGAACTCCAGGCCTCGCTCTGTATACCAAGCTGTGGCTCTAGATCCTTTAGGTTAATTTTCTGATAAGCATACAGAAAATCCAGACAACTGATAGCGTGCTTTCCAAGTTTTTTTTTTTTTTTTTAAACATATGTTTTTACTCAGACCCCTATGCTATTAAAAAGTGTCACAGCACACCTAATAAAGAAAGTTACAAAGCCACATATGAGTGACCCCTCTCCAAATGGTTAAAGGTCACATTAGTTTAATATGCAGACCTGAAAAACAGGAAACCTGATTAAGGAAAAGAGTTCTTTTTAAAGGCAGGAATTCACCTCTGATGAAACAAGTCTTTCCTGCAGACACTTTAATTTTCCAGGACCGGCATCTTAAACTCCTGAGTGCTTAAACGTGATGGAAATGTGCATTATTCAGGTCCAAGTGACTTGATTTGACTGATAAATCTTTTAATAACAAATGAAGTGACATTTGGCTTCAGAATCTACTTGGAAACATGGACTTCTTTATAAAACGGCTCCTTTGTTCATTCTCAATTTCCTGACTTTTTTTTTTTTTTTTTTGAAGGTTCTTTGTGCCCCGTTTCAATTGCAGTCTCCCATCCCCAACAAGTGCATTGCATTTCTGAATGGTACGGGAGCTCATTGTTTTTCCATCTTTATTGTGTGAACAGGTTTCCCATCTGTTCAATTCATTTTGGTTTATAGGTCATTATAAGGTCATGATTGTCACTTCTACAAAGTACAGTTAAATTTTTGCTTGTATGTGCTAATCAACTTGAAACACGTTGTCACCTTACCTCAACTGTCGTTAAGCAGACGATTACTGACTAATTAGTACTAGAATCAATTAGATTGATGGAATCTATTAATAGGTAATTCCTGAGTATAGTATAGTATAGTTTCTTATAATCATTTTAGATTATAAAATAGATTATATAAATAGTACCTCATAACTGACTGGGGAAAATCCATCCTAAAAACAAAATGCAAAAGTTACAGCAGCAATTATACATCACATAAGGTGCATCAGAGGTGGAGATCACTTACCCTGACAGTAGAGTCTCAGTGTGTTCTGTATTACTTTTCCATTTTCAAGCCAAGTATAGTGCAGTATGTTAATTAAAAAGTCTAAACTGGCCCAGTAAGCATGATGGACTGGCGTCCTGTCTAGGGTTGGTTCCTGTTTTTATATATTGATTAAACAAACAGTGTGTTGTTGAGGAAAAGGATTTTGACTTTAAAGTACAGTACTTCTGGCTCTACTCCTACCTTTGCACCACTCTGTGACCCTGAGTGTATCATTAGGACATCAGAGAAACTTTTGATGAGAAGAGGTCATTCAGCCCAACAAAGCTCACCTGTCCTATCCACCTAATTCCTTCAAAGCAACATCAAGTCGAGTTTTGAAAATCCCTAGAGTCCTTCTGTCCACCATACTTGGCAACTTATTCCATGTATCTGTAGTTCTCTGAATGAAGAATGTCCTAACATTTGTGTGAAATTTACCCTTAAGTTTCCAACTGTGTACCGAAATTTAAAGTAACAGTCTCGATTCACTGTGTTAATTCCTTTCATAATTTTAAACACGTCAATCACGTCACCTCTTAAACTCTGTTTGCTCAGCTCCTTCAGTCTTTCCACACTGGAAGTGGTCCAATTTTTTTATTATTAAATACATATAATCAATTGAAATAAATGCTTATCTTTGTCTTTATAAAACATCTCATAGACATTTATCACAAATAAGATACAAGTAAATATTATTAATTGGTAGATAATTTAGGTTCTTAATTTGGTGCGGCACAGTGGTTTAGTGCTACTTCTTATTACTTCTCTTCATCTTTTTCCACTTCTCTGTGGGGTCAGTGTGCTTGATCAGCCTTCTTCATACAACCCTCATCCCCATTTTTTTTTTTACTCTATCTACCTTTGGTATCCCTCTTTTTCACTTCCCCTGTACTTCCATTCCCATCACTCCTTTGCCCACATGTTCATTTTCTGTCCTCATCGCATGTCCATACCACTTCAAATTCCTTTCCTATACTTACTTAGATATCACTCCCACTTTTGTTTTGCTTCTGATTGTCTCATTTCTTTTTCTGCCTTTTTTTGTAACTCCACACATCCATCTCATCATTCTAATTTCTTCCACGTCTAACTTCTCCTGTGTTCTCTTTACTGCCCTTTTCTCAGCTCCATACATCATTGCTGGTCTTACCACTGTCTTAAAAACATTTCCTTTAACTTTCACCTTAAAATTTTAATTCCACAATACTCCAGAAACCTTGATTGTTACATTCACACTGCACTCTATGTGTTATCTGAAATTTTCCATCTTGGGCTACCACTGATCCTAGATATTTAAATGTATAAGTTCTTTTCAGTAGCTCTTCCTGTTGGCTAACGTCTGAATCCTGATCATTGTTAAACCTCAGATATTCTTGTCTTCTTCCTATTTAACTTCAGTCCTCTATCTTACAATTGCCTTCTCCATTCTTCTCACTTCCCCTTTGCATCATCATTTCTGGAGCTACAGAACACAATATCATTAGCACCAAGGGGACTCGTCTTTTATTCCATGACTAAACACAACCATAACTAGTTCAAAGAGGTAAGGACTTAAAGAAGATCCCTGGTGCAATCCTGTTTAGCCCTGCTAGCCCATAACTCCAATGTCGTGCGTCAGAATTCCAGTTTTTTGACTGATTGACTGGAATTTTTCTCCCCCTGTTTGGCTGGATTTTATACTAGATACTTTGGCTTTTCTTTGCACATCCCAAGGACATTCTTGGAGACTCTAAATTTGCCCAAAAGGATGTGATGTATAAGTGGGACTGGTTCCTCCTCCAGCATTCTTTCCTGTCATGCACACGGTCTTGACCTAGGTTAAGGTGACTTCACAGTTTAATGGAGGTCCTGAATGTACCTACACATTTACAAATTAAAAGGAATAATGTGAACATGTTAAGTTACAACTAGCCGACAACCGTGAAGAGAAGAAAGTTACAGTCCTTAGAAATTTGACCAAACCTTGCCAACTAGTCTTTCAGCTTGGTAGTCCCGAAATTCACAATGGTGATAACAAACATCAATATATCTGACAAAATGCTATAGTGTTTATAGGTACAGTAGATGAAATGTAATTTTAAATAGACAAAGTGCCCTTTGAAATGTTTGGGACAAACACATTTTTCCTTGATTTCCCCCCTCTCTTCCTTAGTTTAAAATTACAAATGAAGCAATTCAGACATGATTAAAGTGCACATTGCAGACTTTAAGGGTATCTGAATACATTTCGGTCAAACCATGTAGAAATGACAACACTTTTTTTTGGACATGGTCTCCTTTTTCAGTACACCATACTGTTTGAGACATT